>NC_040020.1:8933370-8950460 GCF_000972845.2 Larimichthys crocea
ATTCCCTCTAGAACACTGCGCTCTCAGGACGCTGGGTTCCTTGTGGTTCCTATAGTTTCCAAATAGATTGGGACCAGGCTTTCAGCTATCAGGCTCCTCTTCTGTGGAACAAACTACCTTTCTGGGTTCAGGAGGCAGACACGGTCAACACCTTTAAGAATGACTTAAACTTTCCTTTGATAAACTATAGTTAGGGCTGGCTCAGGTCTCCCTTAGTTATGCTGCCATAGGATTACACTGCCGGGGGACCCACCACCCAGGGTTATGCCTAGCCAGGCACGGTATTGGTTGAAGATGCAGTCACATCTCCCTTACCGAAAACCCTCTCTCTTCTCTCTTCTCTCCCCTGTTTTTTAAAACAACATGTCTCATTAATGCATGTTACTAACCAAACTTCCCCGGAGTTTCTGTGCTCTGTCGTCCAGCAGGTTCTCGTGGATCGTGGCTGTGCTGTGATCCTGCACGACGTCCCCTACACATATTACTACTGTCATTATTGCTACCAATCTGCTACTGTATCATTTTATGTCACTGTATTCATTCATTTTTCTTCATTGTATGTACATATGTTTGTGTTGATTGTCTGTACACGTGACATCATCACGTCTGTCCTCCTGGAGAGGGATCCCTCCTCTGTGGCTCTTCCTGAGGTTTCTTCCACCTTTTTTCCCTGTTAAAGTTTTTGTGGGCAAGTTTTTCCTCACTGAACCGAGGGTCTAAGGACAGAGGGGTGTCACTCCCTGTACAGATTGTAAAGCCTCGCGAGGAAAATGGACCCTGTGACTTTGGGCTTACAAATAATCTGATTTGATTTGATTTGATTTTGGCATGCAGGAAAATTTTGTTATAAAATCCAACATGTCTAAATTTAGAGGCATTTATCTCCCCGACGTACAGAAATACTGATCTGACATCTCAGAATCTACTCCGTCTATTCCTCCTAATATTTTTATTTTAAAAGTTTAAAGACTAAACACAGATGTGCGACAGAAGCTCAGTCATAGAGACTTGTTTGAGAACCGGAGGCTGGTGTTAAGTCCAGTTGAAGCTGGAGAGGTTCCACTTCACCGTCGGCACTGATCCCTAACTGCTCCCAGGGTGTCACACTTGCATGACTAAACTATTTGGGCCTTATGTGTAAAATTGAGTGAATAAATTAACTCTCTTCTTCGTCGTCCGTCATAGTTTCTGTGTAAGTTGTGATCATGTCACAAAATGCTGCTGTGTGTGTAGTGCGAATACATGTGCGAAACTTTCCCTTCTTGAAACTCGGCATCCTCTGCACAGTGCGGTCAAAAAGTCACAAACAGTTACAGATCGTTTGTTTCTTTCTCTGATCTGTAACTGAGAATTTGAGAATTCTGTCTGTTTGCAGCAGACAAAGATAAAGTTCAATGTCCTGATGAGGAAAAAACTGTTCACAGAAACGTCTGTGGACCTTTCAGACTGCTGAGTCCGTTTCAAATATACATTTTTAATACTGAAAGCACTAAAACGACATTTCATTATTCTCCTTGCACCGTGGCAAAACATCTGCATGGCTAAACTCCACCTGTGGTATGTTGGCAAACCAACAGCTTCACGTCAAGATCGAGACAATGTCCAGGTTTTTATATGCTGTGATGTTTCTATGTGTCAAACTGTCTCCAGCACAGAGACTGTCTGCTTCTCTGCAGATCTCAGTTTCAGAGCTGGGACTCTGTCGCAGTCTGACTGCTTTGATTTGGAGCATGAACACAAAAACCAGAATTGCAAAATGCTTTTGTGATGGCGGTGGACAGCTTAATGATTCACTCAGCACAGGAAGCTTGCAACGCGACGTCTTTATTTGGAGATTATTTATTTCTGCCGGATGACTTGGCAGGTCGGCACACACGGCTGGAGACGACTAAAGGACGCTGCTGTGAATGCCGGCCGCCTGTTCATCCACCGCTCATCCGACCTCGCCACGCGGCTGCCGGTCAAACGTCTGCAGACGTACGTGCAGCTACGACATTAAAGGTACTGTACCCGCTTATCCAGGAACTCCTGGCGTCTTTCTCAATGTGTCCCTCGTACAGGTTTGTGGTGAGGCTCATTAGACCCATCTTGACAAGCCAAAGTCTGTGAGCTTGTGTGCCCCATGGAGGTGATCAGTAGACTGTTTAAAGAGAGAAAACAGGCGGTAAAAAAACAGATGTTTGTGGTATTTTTTAAAGCTGTGTCATGGTCACAGTTTGTCATTTGTTGTTTTCATTGGCTGCCGCTCTCAAAGGGAGGGAGGCCGGTCTACCCATAACACTCCAGGGAGAGAGTGCTAGAGTGGAGATACGGACACACGAGAGGGCGTGCTGCATGAATGCACAGAGAAACACTCACGCTGAAGTGTTCTGCTTTTAGTTTCTGTCTGTGGACTCGAAGGGTCTGAGTGGGAGTATCGGGTCTGCCTCCTTGTCTTAATTACAAAACTCAGGCGTTCAGATTTGTTGTAGCACTTTGTGATTATTAAACATCCTAGACCTGAAAACAAATCATTGTGTGAGTACTACCTGTGCTTGGAAGTGTTTTCATATCAATGACCAATTAAAGTTTCTGTTTCAGCAGGCGTCACTCGTATGTCTTCATAACAATAATAATAATAATAATAATAAGTTTATTGTATAGCTCCTTAAAACCAGCGTTACAAGCTTCCTGTATAACACAAGAAAACAAGATGATTAAAAAAACAGAAATAAAGCACCAAGATTAAATGTAAAATTGGAGAATTCAAAATAAACCTGGACACTACAAGAAAAAATAATAAACAATAAGTTTCTCCTGCAGCCGAGTCGCTCTAAGTGCACACTGGTCGGTACGGGGACAGCAGTATGTATTCTGGGGACATGACGAGCTTTAAAAGTAATGAATAAAAATTAAATCAATCCTAAAACAATGTGCAGCCACTGTAAGGTCATTAATGAGTAATGAAGCCATTATTTTTAATTGGAGTAATGACACCATTACGTTAATTGACACCAGACAGGAATTTCAGAGCGGCGTTTAATTAATTTCTGGGGCCACGTGAGGCAGCGGAACAACCTGAAAACCCAACAAGGAAATCTATCACCTCATATGATCAACACGTTCATGCCTTCCAGCATCACGATCAACGTTCTGATCATCTGGAGTCGTGTTTCTGGCCAGATGATGGTTGGAGGTCTCCTTAGCAGCTCACACCTACCAACTGGTACTAACTTTGTCTCAGCAGACTGAACCGAAAAGTGTTGTTTGTTGGGGATCAGCGCCAGTTTTAACACTCACTGTTCAGGTTTGAGGTCCTCTATGGACGATGCCATAGTTGTGCAGGTACTCCAGAGCTAAAACTGTCTCCGCAAAGTACATCCTGGCCAGCCCCACGGCAGGCCCGATGTTCTCAACAAAGTGGCAAATCACCGCCTGAGAACAAAGAAACATCACGAGTTATTGAGGAAAGTCTGAACGGCATCGAAACATGGAGGTGATAAAAAAGCAATCCATGTACTCGTGCTTATAAACGGGTCTAAACCAAGTGGCGACCTCTGAAGCAACACTGAAGTGTCAAAAACTGCAGTTCCCTAACGTCCACCTGAGGCTGGCTCCAGAAGTGAGCAGTCTCCATAAGTCCCCATGTTCAAATGTCCAACTTCACAGCAGAAAAAACATGTTTACAGCCTGGTAACAAAAAACAGTTTTGGTCTCTGTAGGCTAATTTCCCCGTTCATGACAACTGTACTGAGGGTGAATTTATATACAACTCACCTGTTCACATTATATTAAGGCTAAAGTTATGGAGGATTAAGAGCGTGGACGCTTTGATGACAGGTGGCTTGATCGAGCAGCCAGGTTGCATTCAGCCCGACTGGCGGCAGGAGATGGAGATGTCTGATCCACCTCTGCAGCCCTTTAAACCACCACTAGCAGTGTCATCATACATGAGTCTGTCACGACTACCCTTCATGCCTCAGTGTGTCTGAGCTGCCCCTCAGAAAACTCAACACAGCCGAGAAGAGGAAGATGAGCAGGAGCTGGAGCAGCAACGTGAATCCACTGACCTTGTTTGACTTTAACGGTCGAGAATCACTGTGAGAGTGAATAAGAGTCTCGACTGCGCCTTGTCCAAATGTAAGTGAATGATTACACCGCGCCGCTTTCATTTCCTGAATCTGAGCGGGGCGAAACCATCATTTGTTATTCAGCTGTTTATCCGGAGTCTTAAAGAAGACGAAGCGAGAAGGCTGATAAACTTTAAGGTCGTCATCGCTGCGAGGAAAGTAGTTACATCTGGTGAGGTCAGGACGACAGCACCCAGACGGCAGATTTAAAAGAAGCAAACTGTGTCGTGATTTGGTGAAAATCACGGAAGGTAAAGAAGGAGCCAGAGAGAAACCAGCTGTCAGTCAAAGGCCGGTTTACCATCTCCAGAGACAACAGCAGACAGCAGGTGTATCTGCAGATGAACAGTCTGAAGACTGAAGATTCTGCTGTGCTTGAGTCACAGTGACACAGGAAGGCACAATGCCATACAAAAACCTACAACACCCAGTTTTACTAATAATAGACTCAGTAATGCAAATCAAATTTTGATTTTTCTTTTTGCTTTTGTTTAAAGTGGCTCAGGTCATCCCTTAGTTATGCTGCCATAGGATTACACTGCCGGGGGACTCAGGGTTATGCCTAGCCAGGCACGGTATTGGTTGAAGATGCACACATCTCCCTTACCGAAAACTCTCTCTCTCTCTGTCTCTCTCTCTCTCTCTCTCCCTCTTACCATCTGTAAACACACATGTCTCATTAATGCATGTTACTAACCAAACTTCCCCGGAGTTTCTGTGCTCTGTCGTCCAGCAGGTTCTCGTGGATCGTGGCTGCTGCTGTGATCCTGCACGACGTCCCCTACACATATTACTACTGTCATTATTGCTACCATATCTGCTACTGTAACCATTTTATCATTCATTGTGATTCATTGTCATTTTATCATTCATTGTAATTGTAGAGATGTTTGTGTTGATTTGTCCTGTACACGTGACATCCATTGCACGTCTGTCCGTCCTGGGAGAGGGATCCCTCCTCTGTGGCTCTTCCTGAGGTTTCTTCCACCTTTTTTCCCTGTTAAAGGTTTTTGTGGGCAAGTTTTTCCTCACTCGAACCGAGGGTCTAAGGACAGAGGGTGTCACTCCCTGTACAGATTGTAAAGCCTCAGAGGCAAATGGACTTTGTGACTTTGGGCTATACAAATAAAATCGGATTTGATTTGATTTGATTATTGGCATGCAGGAAACTTTACGTCATAAAATCCAACATGTCTAAATTTAGAAGAGCATTTATCTCCAGGGCGTACAGAAATACTGATCTGACATCTCAGAATCTACTGCGTCTATTCCTCCTAATATTTTTATTTTAAAAGTTTAAAGACTAAACACAAGATGTGCGACAGTAGCTCAGTCAATAGAGACTTAGTTTGAGAACCGGAGGCTCGTGGTTGAAGTCCAGTTGAAGCTGGAGAGGTTCCACTTCACCTCCGTGAGCAAGGCACTGATCCCCTAACTGCTCCCAGGGTGTCACACTTGCATGACTAAACTATTTTGGACCTTTATGTGTAAAATTGAGTGAATAAATTAACTCTTCTTCTTCGTCGTCCGCTCATAGTTTCTGAGTAAGTTGTGATCATGTCACAAAATGCTGCTCGTGTGTGCGTACATGTGCTAAACTCAGATTTCTTGTGAACACAAGGAAACTTTCCCTTCTTGAAACTCGGCATCCTTCTGCACAGTGACGGTCAAACAGTCACAAACAGTTACAGATCGTTTTGTTTCCTTCTCTGATCTGTAACTGAGAATTTGAAGAATTCTGTCTGTTTGCAGCAGACAAAGATAAAGTACAATGTCCTGATGAGGAACAAACTGTTCACAGAAACGTCTGTGGACCTTTCAGACTGCTGAGTCAGTTTCAAATATACATTTTTAATACTGAAAGCACCAAAACGACATTTCATTATTCTCCTAGCTCCGTGGCAAAACATCTGCATGGCTAAACTCCACCTGTGGTATGTTGGTCAAACCAACAGCTTCACGTTTAAGATCGACGACATGTCCAAGGTTTTTATATGCTGTGAATGTTTCTATGTGTCCAAACTGTCTCCCAGCACAGAGACTGTCTGCTTCGTCTGCAGATCTCAGTTTCAGAGCTGGAGGACTCTGACTGCTTTGATTTGAAGCATGAACAAAAAACAGAATTGCAAAATGCTTTTGTGATGGCGGTGGACAGCATTAATGATTCACTCAGCACAGGAAGCATTGCAACGCGACGTCTTTATTTGGAGATTATTGATTTCTGCCGGATGACTTGGCAGGTCGGCACACAGGCGGCTGGAGACGACTAAAGGACGCTGCTGTGAATGCCGGCCGCCTGTTCATCCACCGCTCATCCGACCTCGCTCACGCGGCTGCCGGTCAAACGTCTGCAGACGTACGTGCAGCTACGACATTAAAGGTACTGTACCTGCTTATCCAGGAACTCTCTGGCGTCTTTCTCAATGTGTCCCTCGTACAGGTTGGTGGTGAGGCTCATTAGACCCATCTTGGACAAGCCAAAGTCTGTGAGCTTGATGTGCCCCATGGAGGTGATCAGTAGACTGTTTAAAGAGAGAAAACAGGCGGTAAAAACCAGATGTTTGTGGCTATTTTTAAAGCTGTGTCATGGTCACAGTTTGTCATTTGTTGTTTTCGATTGGCTGCCGCTCTCAAAGGGAGGGAGGCCGGTCTCACCATAACACTCCAGGGAGAGAGTGCTGGAGTGGAGATATGGACACACGAGAGCGGCGTGCTGCATGAATGCACAGAGAAACACTCACGCCTGAAGTGTTCTGCTTTTAGTTTCTGTCTGTGGACTCGAGAGGGTCTGAGTGGGGATGTATCGGGTCTGCCTCCTTGTCTTAATTACAAACTCAGGCGTTCAGATTCGTTGTAGCACTTTGTGATTATTAAACATCCTAGACCTGAAAACAAATCATTGTATGAGTACTACCTGTGCTGTGGAAGTGTATTTCATATCTAATGACCAATTTAAAGTTTCTGTTTCAGCAAGCGTCACTCGTATGTCTTCATAACAATAATAATAATAATAATAAAGTTGATTTGTATAGCTCCTATAAAAACCAGCGTTACAAAGAACTTTACACAGAATGTGTGAATAAACAAGCAGGCAAAGGGAAAAAATTAGATGATTTAAAAAAACAGAAATAAAGCACCAAGAATTAAATGTAAAATTGGAGAATTCAAAATAAACCTGGAACACTACAAGATAAAAATAATAACAATAAGTTCCTCCTGCAGCGAGTCGCTCTAAGTGCACACTGGTCGGTACGGGGACAGCAGATATGTATTCTGGGGACATGACGAGCTTTAAAAGTAATGAATAAAAATTTAAATCAATCCTAAAACAAATGTGCAGCCACTGTAAGGTCATTAATGAGTAATGAAGCCATTATTTTAAATTGGAGTAATGACACCATTACGTTAATTGACACCAGACAGGAATTTCAGAGCGGCGTTTGATTAATTTCTGGGGCCACGTGAGGCAGCGGAACAACCTGAAAAATCACCTCATATGATCAACATGTTCATGCTCGCTTCGTCATAGATCAACGTTCTGATTCGTTTGGAGTCGTGTTTCTGGCCAGATGATGGTTAGAGGTCTCTTTAGCAGCTCAACACTCCACCAGCTGGTCACTAACTTTGTCTCAGCAGACTGAACTGAAAAGTGTTTGTTTGTTGGGGATCAGCGCAGCTTTAAACACTCACTTGTCAGGTTTGAGGTCTCTATGGACGATGCCATAGTTGTGCAGGTACTCCAGAGCTAAAACTGTCTCAGCAAAGTACATCCTGGCCAGCTCCACAGGCAGAGCCCCGATGTTCTTCAACAAAGTGGCACAATCACCGCCTGAGAACAAAGAAACATCACGAGTTACTGAGGAAAGTCTGAACGGCATCAGAACATGGAGGTGATAAGAAAAGCAAATCCATGTACTCGTGCTTATAAACGGGTCTAAACCAAGTGGCGACCTCTGAAGCAACACTGAAGTGCTAAAAACTGCAGTTCCTCTAACGTCCACCTGAGGCTGGCTCCAGAAGTGAGTCAGTCTCCATAAGTCCCCATGTCCAAATGTCCAACTTCACAGCAGAAATAAACATGTTTACAGCCTGGTACAAAAAACAGTTTTGGTCTCTGTAGCTAATTTCCCCGTTCATGACAACTGTACTGAGGGTGAATTTATATACAACTCACCTGTTCAGGTTATATTAAGGCTTAAAGTTATGCAGGGTTAAGAGCGTGGACGCTTTGATTGACAGGTGGCTTGATCGAGCAGCCAGGTTGCATTCAGCCCGACTGGCCGCAGGAGATGGAGATGTCTGATTCACCTCTGCAGCCCTTTAAACCACACTTAGCAGTGTCATCATACATGAGTCTGACACGACTACCCTTCATGCCTCAGTGTGTCTGAGCCCGCGATGCTGTCCTGAGCTGCCCTCCAGAAAACTCAACACAGCCGAGAAGAGGAAGATGAGCAGGAGCTGGAGCAGCAACGTGAATCTACTGACCTTGTTTGACTTTAACGGTCGAGAATCACTGTGAGAGTGAAATAAGAGTCTCGACTGCGCCTCTGGAAATGTAAGTGAATGATTACACCGCGCCGCTTTCATTTCCTGAATCTGAGCAGGCGAAACCATCATCTGTTTTTCAGCTGTTTATCCGGAGTCTTAAAAGAAGACGAAGCGAGAAGGCTGAATAAACTTTAAGGTCATTGTCATCGCTGCGAGGAAAAGTAGTTACATCTGGTGAGGTCAGGACGACAGCACCCAGACGGCAGATTTAAGAGAAGCAAACTGTGTCGTGATTCGGTGAAAATCACGGAAGGTAAAGAAGGAGCCAGAGAGAAACCAGATGGAAGCCTGACCTAACATTTCCTCAGACATCAGACACAAGCGTACCAGGAAAAGGCCCGAGTCACCCATCCAAATCCACGCCGCCTTACCCTCGACATATTCCATGACCATGCAGAGGTGTCTCCTCGTTTCGAAGGAGCAGAACATGGAGACGACAAACGGGTTCTCCGCGAAGGTGAGGATGTCCCTCTCCACGAACGCCTGCTGGATCTGGTTCCTCAGGATCAGATTCTGCTTGTTGATCTTCTTCATGGCGAAACGCTGACGCGTCTCTCTGTGGCGCACCAGGTAGACGGCGCTGGGGAGAGACAGAGAGAGAGAGAGAAGACGAGACGGAAAAGAAAAGTTGAAGAGACTGCTGGTGCCAGGATGGAGGGAGGGAGGGAGGACAGCAGGGTTAGACCTAAGAATAGAAAGGATACTCCATCTGCTTCAGAACGACGAGTCGATATTAAGACTTAAAGACATCTGGCACAAAATGTCAAAACCAACAAAGTAACCTTTAAGTTTTTTATTAAATCCTCAACTAAACCTCAGAAATATCTTTTTTGATCTGATTTCTGATCCACACAAACTTTAGATGAACTGAACCAACCAACCAGCAACAATATGAGACAAAGATACAAATAAAATTAAATATTTCTGCATGTTATTTTCTACATTTCCATCTTTAATGATGTCTGTGGAGATTCTCAGTCATCCAGGTCACAGCATCCGTGAAGATGAAACTAGGATTGTCTGCGATAACCTTCTTAATCTTTAGTGACGTTCAGGTTTGGTTTCCGGAGCTCCAGTGTCCTCAATGATGCCTGGTGCATCCAGACTCCAAGTCCAGTCTGTTTGGATGTCTGATACATTCGAAGCACGCACCGAGTTTGACATTTAAGGATCCTTCCAGAGGTTTTAGATCTTTGGACAGTGAAACAAACATCTGGAACATCAGCAGTCAGAAGAAGCCTGACAGGAGCTCTAGATATACTGTATATATTTACATCGAGGTCATTTAAACCTCGAGCATTTACCATTTGTGTTTCTGCTTTTAAGCAAGCAGCTCAAATCCGTCTCATCAACGTCTTCCAGAAATAAGAGCGATGACTGTGAGTTCACACTTTATATTCTGTAGGAGGAGGTTTAAAGCTCAGATTCAGAGCCGTCCAGGAACGGACACCACGTTTTCTTTCTTTCTTTTCAAACTGGACGACAGAAGCACAAAGTATAAATCAGAGTTTCTCTAGTTTCAAGTGCTGAATGACGTCTCTTAACCACAAAACGTAACTGGTGCTAATATTATTATAAAGGCTGCAATCATGTAATTAGCTCCTCTAAGAGGACAATCCTCTCCCGGGACACCGAACATGTCAATCAAACAACATCTATAACATTTATAATTAGATCAATTAGGACAGAACCTAAACAGCAGCCGACATGGAGCCTACATCAGGATGTAGCGTCCATGCCTAATGCACGTTGATCTTCTATCTCGATGTTATATTGAGTCTTTAATCCCATTTCACCGTCTTCCACGGTGGACTGAGGTCTTTGTTTGATAACTGGATTTGGTTTCTATGAAGTTTTGGAACTACAGTTCCCATAGTTCATTTTTTGGGGGTGTATCTAGTCATTTAGGTAGCTAAGCTTGAGCATTGGGTGTTTGTTTGTTATATGTCTTCACTTTTTGGCACCATTAAAGGTCCGACTCTGATGTATGTTCTTTAACTATATGAATCACTCTGTCTCTTACCCATACGCTCCGTTGCTGATCAGTTTGATGCTCTGGAAATCTTCTTCACTCGGCGGTTTGATGGCTCTCCCTTTCCCCTGGTGACACATTCGACATTTAAAAACGAACACAAATATCAAACACGTGTATTCACACTGCATATGAATGCATGCAGAACTGTCTGTCTGTCCGTCTTCACCTCTGCTGAGTCATCGGTCTCCGGAGTGTGCGGACCCTCGCTGTCGTAGCTGTCGAGGCTCACGATTTCTGTTGAGAAACACGTTAGTCAACAAGCAAAAAAAAAAACCTGCCGTCAAAAAAGAGAAAGAGATGTTAAAAAGCGCCGGGCCTCCCACGCTGCACGCCGTGCTGCTCAGACGTCTTTAACAAAACAGCCCGAACGTGTCAGATCACAGAGAGAAAAACACGAGAATTAAAACAGCTTCTTCCTAATCATTTTTCTTGTCTCCTTCAGCTCTCACTTCGTACCACCGCCCTCTCTCCGAGCAGCACTGGCAGCTAATTTTCAGTGTTCTTACACTCTTGTATGTGACAGCTGCTAGAATACACTGATTATAGGACTGTTTTGTTAAAGCAGGGACATAATTGAATGGTAATTAACTTCAAAAGCCTTTTTACAAAGCCTCTCTGTACATATTAACATCATGTAAAAATAAAAGTCACTGAGCTGGCGAAACGAATATTCTGCCGGGTTTCTGTTTGATGCAGAAAACAACCGATCTTGTCTCGATGAGGAACGAAGAAGAAAGAAAAGAAATAGTGTGAAAGCGTGGATGTGCAAGCAGCTACGTGGGCGTGCACGTGTGTCTCTGCGTGACAATGAAGGTGCAAAAGAAAAGTGCAAGATCAAGATATCAAGTGGCAGAAATGAACTGTGCAAAGACAAAGCAGGGCCGCATTTTTCAGGAATAAAACCGCAGCGGGTTTTATTGTGAGGAGTCATTACGGATAATTTAACCCATCAGCTAATGAACTCTTGATGGATTAGACCGGGAGCGGCTGAGCAGATGTGGATTAGAGCTTTGAGTCGAGGGGGCCGAGTTTGAGACACGATGATTAATGAAAGACAGTGATGTCACTGCACCAGCAGCCGGCTAATGATCCGACTGCTCCTGTATCCTCACGCTGAACACCCAGTGAAGCTGATCCATGATTAAAGAGGGGACGAATTAAGGCGACTGCACCCCGACAGACAAATTTCAACCGTTGTTGACAACGTTGTTCACACACCGCAGGAGTGCAACGTGAAAAAAGTGTTGATGTTAATGATGCTCTGAGTTATTGAACTACAGCTCCCATAATTTGTAAACAGGAAGTATAATATGTCCATGGAGCAAATTGGCACCATTGGAAACTGCCAAATCAGGTCTCAGCAGTTCCTGTTTGGAATGCAGCCATGGACGCACATCACTGGATTCTTCTGATTCAGAAAACTTAAAAACCAGATGATCCTCTGTCGCGTTCTGACTTATAATGACGGATATTTATTCATGATGGACATCGGAGATCATTTTATCACTGTTAAGGTTTCTCATGTTCCTTAATTCTCTCTGTGAGCGGAGTCACGGAGTCACTGTTGCTGATCTAACTCCAATAACTAACTTAAAGAATCTTAAAGGAATAATTGAACTTTGGGAAATAAGCCAATTTGCTGTCTTGCCAAATAAAAAGATTGATCACCTCCTGACTCCAGCTACAGACTTAACGCACAGACGTGAGAGTGTTGAACTATTCCTTTAAAAGAGCTTGAATCAGTCTACAAGTCGAGTTTTCTTTGTCTCTCTTACCCTCCAGAGGGTCTCTGGTCAGTCCCAACTGGCTGATGATGTATCGGGGGATGTCCGCCTTCATCAGTTGTCCCTCCTTGGCGTGATCCTCCGCTGCCTCCAGCAGATGGTAAAACTCTTCAGGGTTGAACTCCTGAAAAATGAAGCGGCAAAGGAAGCTCCACTTTAAATTCACACAGGCGAAGATCAACAGAATTCAAACGTTCCTCCAACAATGCACGACGATCAACTCTTTAGTCGAGTGACTGATTCTAAAAAGAAAAGAGCAGTAAGCTGTAGATAATTCACCATGATATAAAACTTTCACAAACAAAACATGATAATGTCACGATTAGAGTTGCAAAGGGGCGGAAAGCAAAGCAAATTTTCGGAAACGTGAACTCAATAGCCCTGCAGGAAGCAGTGAAGAGCGGATATTCAAGTTTACTTAAAAATCGGGTTGTTTTAGTCGAGATGCTAAAATATATTTTCCCAAACTATATTTAAGTCCCCTGTTAAAATTCCAACCTTCAATTTTGTAAATTCCTGTTTATTCCTGTTAATTCCCATGGAAAGTTTCCAACTTTATCGATTATTATCAGTTTATCTGGTGATTATTTTCTTTTCTTAATTAACTGATTAAATGATTTCATCAGTTTCCAACAGGTAGCATTTTTTATTTGCGTGTTTCTGACCAATAAAGACGATCAGAGATAAAAATTTGACGTGAATTGACAAAAGCAATTAATCAACTAATCACTTCAGCTCTGTGATCTATGATCATCTTTCAGTTTCACAGTATTAAATATATAATACTTTTACTTAATACATAGCAGAACAGGTCAAAGTTCAAACGTCTCCAAACATTGTTATCAGACATTCCCAAATATTGACATCGCAGTACCATCAAAACTCCAGAAATTCAACATATTACAATAAAATATATCACAGTTTTGATTATTTTTTAACTTCCTCAGCCACAGTAAACGGAGGACCGTTACTGAACTGCATCATAATTCCAACGTACGATCACGAGGGCAGGATTTACTTCACCCGGCTGTAAATTCATGAGCAAACATCGCTTTGGGGCTGTCAAACAAACACAATCAGTGTTAATACACCTCCAAACTTTAAATTGCTTTCTTGAAACATCCTTTTTTTTTCTCCCAGTGAAACCGTCTTTTGTGATGTCCTGTGGGATTCAGTTTCATTCCTGCTGGTGGAATAACATTTTGATTAGAAAGCAGAGCCCGGGGCAGGCGGGATCATTTCCGTCCTCCTGTGCTCTCTCATATCTGCTCCCCTCGACCAGAGAAAAGAAAGAGAGCACGGAGAGGGGGAATTAACCTGCCTCTCTGATAGCTCGCTCTGCTCCGGGATAATATTCTTGCCGCTAACAGCCTTCTGACTGTGTGACATTTTCACCAAATCAAACCTCGCGACTGACTTGAATGCTAAACGAACTCCATGGCCGTGGACAACGTTTTTATCTGTGTGTGTGTGTGTGTGTGTCCTCTCCACTCTAACCTAAGGGCCATGAGGATCTTAAGTCTCCTCCATATCCTGCCTGACCCTATCGACCTCTTCTGACGGTCGCCTTGGCAACGGAAAGATGAGCCGGGAGGGTTGGGGGATGGACCACGCCGATGACGAGCATCTATCGGGAGGAGGAGGAGCTGATATCCAGGTATGGTGAATGCTCTGGTGTATGCAGAGAGGCTTGTTATTGTTGATAAGTAAGTGAGTTATGTTAGCGTGTATGTATCGACACGCCAAGGACTCGGCTCTGTCTCCCAGCTGATTCGATGTGCTGCCATGAAGAATATTTCACAGTTTGGAGTTGAATAAATATCCTGCAGCGATACAGTGAATGACACGCCTTCAACAAAGCCGTGACCTCTGCAGCATAACACAGGAAAGTCAGCACGTAACAAGAAAGCTCAAGGTGAACAGACGTTTACTGGAAGTACGTGTTTACATGAGCATTTCTGAGCGTAAGGGGAAGTATGTGCTGCTTTTCCAGTACAAACATCATTTAAAGCGACATGTTGTAACAGAGTTTACCTCCTGTTGATCCACACTGACCTGTGATCAGCTGAACGGTGTCTCTGTCATTCGTACGTCTGTTCTCACACTATGTAACTTTGGGCTCCGGGTCGGGAGAAGTACGTAACGCTTTACGGCACTAAGTCACACAGCAGCAACTATTTCACTGATTCTGGTGAAACTGGATCATATTTTATGGAGAAAATGTTTTCTGGTTTTCCCTCTGATGTCCTCCGGCTGCTCCGCCTCAACTCTCTGTGATTTACAGAGTTTATGATGGACAGTGAAGTAAACTGCTGACAGCTGTAGCTGCTGTTAGCTCATGTTAGCTCAGTTTGTTAGCTGCTGTTAGCTCAGTTTGTTAGCTCATGTTAGCTCATCTTGTTAGCTGCTGTTAGCTCAGTTTGTTAGCTCATGTTAGCTCATCTTGTTAGCTGCTGTTAGCTCAGTTTGTTAGCTCATGTTAGCTCATGTTAGCTCAGTTTGTTAGCTGCTGTTAGCTCATGTTAGCTCAGTTCGTCAGCTTGGCGATGACGAACTGAGTGTTTGTACCAACAGGCGTTATGGACTACAAGGAAGAAGAAGAGGAGGTAACCAGGCTCAGCAGACTCTATGGACATAATGGCAGAGGAGAAGAGAGTGAAGAGGACGCTGACGGAGGAAGCTAAGAAGAGAAAAGGAGAGAGTGAGCGAGCAAGAAGCCGCCGGACAAGAGTAAATGTGGTTTGTGACTGTCGGTGACCTGGTTGATGTTTGGCTGCATCCTGATGTTATTATCACGGTTATTTTTCAGACTCTGCAGCCGCAGAGCAGATTATTAAACTGTTTTCACACGATGTTGTGGTTATGAGACAGAAACTCACCCAATGAACTCTTGATGAACTTTTGATTTTTTTACAAAGACTTCTCGACAAGCAGCTAAATCCACTGACTTTCTTCTGAGTGCAGCTCAAAGATCAAATTAATCTCTGCAGAATAAACAGAGTGAGCTCTCTGAAATCCTAGAGGGGGAATGTGATAACATAATATTCTCAAATTCATTTTTATTTACATATCTAATCTTTTCTGCAGTCACTGGATTAAAGGTGTAGGGCAGAGTGTGTATCTGCTGCTGTGGGTCTGTTTTGGTGTTTTTGAAGGTGGGCACACCGTTAATGAGATTACATGCAGGTATATCATTACACAGCGTGCACAGCTTAACCAGAATAGATAAGAAACAAGATTTTTAAAAAGAAATGCAAGAAAAAAGCGATTTTTTTAAAAGCGTAGTGGCAGCACAGCCTCCAGCTGTGACACATGTACAACACCTGTGTTTCATCACTTCAGACTGAACACGCGGCAGACAGTCTGCCCCACTTCTGCTCCGTCTTCACGTGGGAGGACAGGAGTCTTTCCCAGCAGATGAAGTCGAACACACACTCCCCGTCGCTTGATTCAATAAACGCTCATCTGCCGGATCTGCATCGGTGACCGTGTTTTCAGATAGACGGAGCGGAACTCACCAAACACTCGAGGAGCCTGGCTGGACGAGATATGATGATGAAGAGCTTTTTGACCAGCTCGATGACAAAGGTGAGCTCCGAACTCTCCGAGCGCTCGTAAGCCTAAGACAGACACAGAGACAGACAGACAGACAGACAGAGGTCAGTTAGACATCCCTTTACGTTCCTTCTCCTCCTCCTCCAAGACTCAGAACACGACTCACGTCATTCAGCAGCTTCTCCAGGTTCTCCTGCAGTTCACAGAAGTAGACGCTGGTGATGACGCCCTCACGCGACTTGGTCAGGCAGTCTCTGGACAGCTCGGCGACCTGGTGGTGGATGAAGCTGAGGACCCCGTCGGCCAGCGGCAGGACGCTCTCCGGGGAGTAGTTCTGGATGAACTCTGCCAGCCTCTCCTCCATCTGCGCCGTGGCCTGATTGAATATATATAAGCTGTCAGTTACACGTCACGTTGGTCAGGCTGGTGTTGAGACGTTAATGTAATCAGCTGTCACAGACTTCACGTCAAATCTCCAGGAAGGCAGGAATGTTATCACATTCCCTCCACTGATACGGTAATGACTGCAGGGGGGACTTTCCATGATACACCGAGCTCCATCATGTACATGTAATATATGTATTAATGCATGTTACTAACTCAGTTTTTCTGCTTTCTCGTCTTAAAGGTTCTCGTGCATCGTGGCTACGCCGAGAGCCGTGATCCTGCCTGACACCTGCTACAAACACTCCTGATATTATCGTCATTATTACTCCTGTTAGTCGTATTTCCATCATTGGAGTTCTCATTATTATTATTGCCTCTGTGCATCTTTGTCTCTGCAGACCGTCGTCCACCATGATCCGGGCCTCTTGCAGGAAGTTCCTCCTTGTCACTGTAACCAACTGTTTGCTCATGGTGGGATTTGCTGGGTCTGTGAACAACATGTGTGGTGTGGAGGCTGCAGGGCCTCTGACTGGAAGAATGTGAGGAGAGTGGTAAGGACAGCGGAGAACATCATTGGGACTTCTCTCCCCTCCATCCAGGATGTTGCACAGAAGCGCTGCATGGCCCGAGCCGTAAACATCAGCAGGGACTCCTCACATCCCCATCATG